>NW_026914866.1:0-3744 GCF_034315485.1 Pezoporus occidentalis
CACTTCTGTTGTGGGAGGAGAAGCCAAACGTTCGTGCTGTACTCACTGTGCTGCTGGGCAACTGAAAGCGACCAGCTGAGAATTTGGATTCAAATGGAGTTTTAGGTATGAAACCGAGGAGAGACTGCAATGATGGTGACACCGTTGCAAAGCAGCCTGTGTGCTGAAGAGGCCCAGCACTAGCTTTCCCTGCTGGTTCTTCTGCTGTGGGAGCAGATGCCACTGTTCATTCTGTGCTGACTGTGTTGCTGCGCAGCAGAGAGCAGGCTCTGAACTGATTCCATTCAAATGCTTTTCCTGTATGAAAGGGAGCAGTGAAAGCAACGATGGATGCACCAATGTAAAGGTGATTGTGTGCTGAACAGGTCCAGCACCAGCTTTCAATCCTGACACTTCTGTTGTGGGAGGAGAAGCCAAACGTTCGTGCTGTACTCACTGTGCTGCTGGGCAACTGAAAGCGACCAGCTGAGAATTTGGATTCAAATGGAGTTTTAGGTATGAAACCGAGGAGAGACTGCAATGATGGTGACACCGTTGCAAAGCAGCCTGTGTGCTGAAGAGGCCCAGCACTAGCTTTCCCTGCTGGTTCTTCTGCTGTGGGAGCAGATGCCACTGTTCATTCTGTGCTGACAGTGTTGCTGCGCAGCAGAGAGCAGGCTCTGAACTGATTCCATTCAAATGCTTTTCCTGTATGAAAGGGAGCAGTGAAAGCAACGATGGATGCACCAATGTAAAGGTGATTGTGTGCTGAACAGGTCCAGCACAAGCTTTCAATCCTGGCTCTTCTGCTGTGGGAGCAGAAGCCAAACGTTCGTGCTGTACTCACTGTGCTGCTGGGCAACTGAAAGCGACCAGCTGAGAATTTGGATTCAAATGGAGTTTTAGGTATGAAACCGAGGAGAGACTGCAATGATGGTGACACCGTTGCAAAGCAGCCTGTGTGCTGAAGAGGCCCAGCACTAGCTTTCCCTGCTGGTTCTTCTGCTGTGGGAGCAGATGCCACTGTTCATTCTGTGCTGACTGTGTTGCTGCGCAGCAGAGAGCAGGCTCTGAACTGATTCCATTCAAATGCTTTTCCTGTATGAAAGGGAGCAGTGAAAGCAACGATGGATGCACCAATGTAAAGGTGATTGTGTGCTGAACAGGTCCAGCACAAGCTTTCAATCCTGGCTCTTCTGCTGTGGGAGCAGAAGCCAAACGTTCGTGCTGTACTCACTGTGCTGCTGGGCAACTGAAAGCGACCAGCTGAGAATTTGGATTCAAATGGAGTTTTAGGTATGAAACCGAGGAGAGACTGCAATGATGGTGACACCGTTGCAAAGCAGCCTGTGTGCTGAAGAGGCCCAGCACTAGCTTTCCCTGCTGGTTCTTCTGCTGTGGGAGCAGATGCCACTGTTCATTCTGTGCTGACTGTGTTGCTGCCAGCAGAGAGCAGGCTCTGAACTGATTCCATTCAAATGCTTTTCCTGTATGAAAGGGAGCAGTGAAAGCAACGATGGATGCACCAATGTAAAGGTGATTGTGTGCTGAACAGGTCCAGCACAAGCTTTCAATCCTGGCTCTTCTGCTGTGGGAGCAGAAGCCAAACGTTCGTGCTGTACTCACTGTGCTGCTGGGCAACTGAAAGCGACCAGCTGAGAATTTGGATTCAAATGGAGTTTTAGGTATGAAACCGAGGAGAGACTGCAATGATGGTGACACCGTTGCAAAGCAGCCTGTGTGCTGAAGAGGCCCAGCACTAGCTTTCCCTGCTGGTTCTTCTGCTGTGGGAGCAGATGCCACTGTTCATTCTGTGCTGACTGTGTTGCTGCGCAGCAGAGAGCAGGCTCTGAACTGATTCCATTCAAATGCTTTTCCTGTATGAAAGGGAGCAGTGAAAGCAACGATGGATGCACCAATGTAAAGGTGATTGTGTGCTGAACAGGTCCAGCACAAGCTTTCAATCCTGGCTCTTCTGCTGTGGGAGCAGAAGCCAAACGTTCGTGCTGTACTCACTGTGCTGCTGGGCAACTGAAAGCGACCAGCTGAGAATTTGGATTCAAATGGAGTTTTAGGTATGAAACCGAGGAGAGACTGCAATGATGGTGACACCGTTGCAAAGCAGCCTGTGTGCTGAAGAGGCCCAGCACTAGCTTTCCCTGCTGGTTCTTCTGCTGTGGGAGCAGATGCCACTGTTCATTCTGTGCTGACTGTGTTGCTGCCAGCAGAGAGCAGGCTCTGAACTGATTCCATTCAAATGCTTTTCCTGTATGAAAGGGAGCAGTGAAAGCAACGATGGATGCACCAATGTAAAGGTGATTGTGTGCTGAACAGGTCCAGCACAAGCTTTCAATCCTGGCTCTTCTGCTGTGGGAGCAGAAGCCAAACGTTCGTGCTGTACTCACTGTGCTGCTGGGCAACTGAAAGCGACCAGCTGAGAATTTGGATTCAAATGGAGTTTTAGGTATGAAACCGAGGAGAGACTGCAATGATGGTGACACCGTTGCAAAGCAGCCTGTGTGCTGAAGAGGCCCAGCACTAGCTTTCCCTGCTGGTTCTTCTGCTGTGGGAGCAGATGCCACTGTTCATTCTGTGCTGACAGTGTTGCTGCGCAGCAGAGAGCAGGCTCTGAACTGATTCCATTCAAATGCTTTTCCTGTATGAAAGGGAGCAGTGAAAGCAACGATGGATGCACCAATGTAAAGGTGATTGTGTGCTGAACAGGTCCAGCACAAGCTTTCAATCCTGGCTCTTCTGCTGTGGGAGCAGAAGCCAAACGTTCGTGCTGTACTCACTGTGCTGCTGGGCAACTGAAAGCGACCAGCTGAGAATTTGGATTCAAATGGAGTTTTAGGTATGAAACCGAGGAGAGACTGCAATGATGGTGACACCGTTGCAAAGCAGCCTGTGTGCTGAAGAGGCCCAGCACTAGCTTTCCCTGCTGGTTCTTCTGCTGTGGGAGCAGATGCCACTGTTCTTTCTGTGCTGACTGTGTTGCTGCCAGCAGAGAGCAGGCTCTGAACTGATTCCATTCAAATGCTTTTCCTGTATGAAAGGGAGCAGTGAAAGCAACGATGGATGCACCAATGTAAAGGTGATTGTGTGCTGAACAGGTCCAGCACCAGCTTTCAATCCTGACACTTCTGTTGTGGGAGGAGAAGCCAAACGTTCGTGCTGTACTCACTGTGCTGCTGGGCAACTGAAAGCGACCAGCTGAGAATTTGGATTCAAATGGAGTTTTAGGTATGAAACCGAGGAGAGACTGCAATGATGGTGACACCGTTGCAAAGCAGCCTGTGTGCTGAAGAGGCCCAGCACTAGCTTTCCCTGCTGGTTCTTCTGCTGTGGGAGCAGATGCCACTGTTCATTCTGTGCTGACAGTGTTGCTGCGCAGCAGAGAGCAGGCTCTGAACTGATTCCATTCAAATGCTTTTCCTGTATGAAAGGGAGCAGTGAAAGCAACGATGGATGCACCAATGTAAAGGTGATTGTGTGCTGAACAGGTCCAGCACAAGCTTTCAATCCTGGCTCTTCTGCTGTGGGAGCAGAAGCCAAACGTTCGTGCTGTACTCACTGTGCTGCTGGGCAACTGAAAGCGACCAGCTGAGAATTTGGATTCAAATGGAGTTTTAGGTATGAAACCGAGGAGAGACTGCAATGATGGTGACACCGTTGCAAAGCAGCCTGTGTGCTGAAGAGGCCCAGCACTAGCTTTCCCTGCTGGTTCTTCTGCTGTGGGAGCAGATGCCACCGTTCATTCTGTGC
>NW_026914867.1:0-5832 GCF_034315485.1 Pezoporus occidentalis
TTACCCCACCCCAAACCATCCCATGCACCCCAAAGCCAACCCCATGCACCCCAAACCCAACCCCAAACCATTCCATGCACCGCAAACCCAACCCCATGCACCCCAAACCATTCCATGCACCCCAACCCCGACCCTATGCACACCAAACCTGACCCCAAACCATTCCATGCACCCCAAACCCGACCCTGTGCACCCCAACCCCAAACCAACCACACGCACCCCAAAACTGATCCCATGCACCCCAAACCCGATCCCAAACCAACCCCATGCACCCCAAAACTGACCCCATACACCCCAAACCCGACCCCGTACAACCTAAACCCGACCCCAAACCACTCCATGCACCCCAAAACTGACCCCATGCACCACAAACCAGCCCCATGCACCCCAAACCCGACCCTAAACAATTCCAGGCGCCCCAAAACTGATCGCGTGAACCCCAAACCCGACCCCAAACCATTCCATACACCCCAAACCCAACCCCATGCACCACAAAACTGACCCCATGCACCCCAAACATGACCCCAAACCATTCCATGCACCCCAAACCCAACCCCACACACCACAAAACTGACCCCATGCACCCCAAACATGACCCCAAACCATTCCATGTACCCCAAACCCAGCCCCATGCACGACAAAACTGACCCCAAACCATTCCATGCACCCCAAACCCGACCCCATGCACCCCAAACCCGACCCCAAACCATTTCGTGCACCCCAAACCGGACCCCAAACCCGACCCCAAACCATTCCATGCACCCCAAACCTGACCCCATGTACCCCAAAACTGATCCCATGCACCCAAAACTGCCCCTAAACCAACCCCGTGCACCCCAAACCCAACCCCAAACCATTCCATGCACCCCAAACCCGACCCCATGCACCCCAAACCTGACCCCAAACCATTCCATGCCCCCCAAACCCAACCCGTGCACCCCAAACCCGACCCCAAACCATTCCATGCACCCCAAAACTGATCCCATGCACCCGAAACCCGACCCCAAACCATTCCATGCCCCCCAAACCCGACCCCAAACCATTCCATGCACCCCAAAACTGATCCCATACACCCCAACCTGAGCCCAAACCGACCCCATGCACCCCAAACCTGATCCTGTGCACCCCAAAACTGATCCCATGCACCCGAAACTGCCCCCAAACCAACCCCGTGCCCCCCAAACCCGACCCCGTGCCCCCCAATCGCGCCCCCCGCTCCGTACGAGCCGAGCATGGCGGGGTCGCTGCGCAGCTGCTCCAGCAGCTGGCGGTATTCGGGGTCCCGCAGCAGCGCGCGCGTCCGCGGGTCCCCCTCGAGCCGGCCCAGCAGGTCCGGGGCGCTGAAGGGGTTCAGCAGCTTCCGCTCTGGGGGGGAGAGGGGGCACCCAACAGCGACCGTGACCACAAGGACCCCAAAACCCATCAAACCCCCCCCAAACCCATCATTAACCCATTGACCCCCCAAACCCCATCACTGACCCCAAACCCCATCAATGACCCCCCCATTGACCCCCCAAACCCATCATTGACCCCAAACCCCTCATTGACCCCCCAAACCCCATCACTGATCCCCCAAACCCATCAGTGACCCCCCAAACACATCACTGACCACCCAAACCCCATCACTGATCCCCCAAACCCATCATTGACCCCCCAAACACATCACTGACCCCCCAAACCCCATCATTGACCCCACAAACCCATCAGTGACCCCCCAAACCCCATCATTGACCCCCCAAACCCCATCATTGACCCCCCAAAACCCCATCGACCCCCCCAAACTTCATCATTGACCCCCCCATTGATCCCCCCAAACCCCATCATTGACCCCCCAAACTCCATCATTGACCCCCCCATTGACCCCCCCAAACCCCATCATTGACCCCCCAAACCCATTGACCCCCCAAACCCCATCATTGACCCCCCCAAACCCATCGACTCCCCAAACCCCTCATTGACCCCCCAAACCCCATCATTGACCCCCCCACACCCCTCATTGACCCCCCAAACCCCATCATTGACCCCCCCAAACCCCATCATTGACCCCAAACCCCTCATTGACCCCCCCAAACCCCCCATTGACCCCCCTCATTGACCCCCCAAACCCATCATTGACCCCCCCAAACCCCCTCATTGACCCCCCCAAACCCATCATTGACCTCCCAAACCCCCTCATTGACCCCCAAACCCCATCATTGACCCCCCCATTGACCCCCCAAACCCCCTCATTGACCCCCCTCACCCCCCATTGCCCCCCCCTCACCCGCCAGCCGCGCCTCCACCCCCCGCAGCCCGTCCCGGAGCTGGGCGTTGCCGGGCTCGTGCCGCAGCCCCTCCTCGTAGGCGGCCTTGGCCTCCTCCAGCCGCTGCAGGAACTCCAGCGCCGCGGCCTTGCGCGAGTAACCCTGCGGGCAGGGCACGTGGGGCAGGGTCACGTGGGGCTGCGAGCACCCAGGGGTCATGTGGGTCACGTGGGGCTGCGAGCACCCAGGGGTCATGTGGGTCACGTGGGGCTGCGAGCACCCAGGGGTGACGTGGGTCACATGGGGCTGCGAGCACCCAGGGGTCATGTGGGGCTGCAAGCACCCATGGGTGATGTGGGTCACGTGGGGCTCCGAGCACCCAGGGGTCATGTGGGGCTGCGAGCACCCATGGGTGATGTGGGTCACGTGGGGCTGGGAGCACCCGGGGGGGGATGCAGGTCACGTGGGCCAGGGTCACGTGGGGCTGCGAGCACCCAGGGGTCATGTGGGTCACGTGGGGCTGGGAGCACCCAGGGGGGGATGCAGGTCATGTGGGGCAGAGAGCACCCAGGGGGGATGCGGGTCACATGGGGCTGGGAGCACCCAGGGGGACTGCGGGTCACGTGGGGCTGAGAGCACCCATGGGTGATGTGGGTCATGTGGGGCTGGGAGCACCCATGGGTGATGCGGGTCATGTGGGGCACAAACACAGAGGGGTCAGGGAGCACCCATGGGTGCTGCAGTCACATAGAGCAGGGACACACAGGGGGGGTCAGGAAGCACCCATGGGTGATGCGGGTCATGTGGCGCAAAAACACACAGGGGTCAGGGAGCACCCATGGGTGCTGCTGTCACATAGAGCAGGGACACACAGGGGTCAGGGAGCACCCATGGGTGCTGCTGTCACATAGAGCAGGGACACACAGGGGTCAGGGAGCACCCATGGGTGCTGCGGTCATGTAGAGCAGGGACACACAGGGGTCAGGGAGCACCCATGGGTGCTACTGTCATGTAGGGCAGGGACACACAGGGGTCAGGGAGCACCCATGGGTGCTACTGTCATGTAGAGCAGGGACACACAGGGGTCAGGGAGCACCCATGGGTGCTTGGAGCATAGGCACAGACACACACATAGGAGTTAATGCAGCACCCATGGGTACTGCAGGCCCAGTCGATGCTGGACACACACACACACACACTGGAGGTGATGGAGCACCCATGGGTGCTGCAGCACCCACCTTAGGGCATGGATGCACACATCTATAGAAGGTAATGGAGCACCCATGGGTGCTATGGGTCTCACCTTGGGACATATATACGAAGGTGACAGAGCACCCATGGGTGCTGCAGCTCTCACCTTCAGGCATGGCCACACACACAGGTAGAGGTGATGGAGCACCCATGGGTGCCATGGGGCTCACCTTGGGGCACACACACACATAGGAGGTGATTGAGCACCCATGGGTGCTATGGGGCTCACACAGACACAGGAGGTGACAAGAGCACCCATGGGCGCTGCAGCACTCACCCTGAGGCACATACAAACACATAGGAGATGACTAAGCACCCATGGGTGCTATGGGTCTTACCTTACGGCACACACTCACACAGGAGGTGATGGAGCACCCATGGGTGCTATGGGTCTTACCTTAGGGCACACACACACACACAGAGAAGGTGATGGAGAACCCATGGGTGCTATGGGGCTGACCTTGGGGCACACACTCACACACACAGGAGATGATGGAGCACCCATGGGTGCTATGGGGCTGACCTTGGGGCACACACTCACACACACAGGAGGTGATGGAGCACCCATGGGTGCTATGGGGCTGACCTTGGGGCACACACTCACACACACAGGAGATGATGGAGCACCCATGGGTGCTATGGGTCTTACCTTAGGGCACACACACACACAGAGAAGGTGATGGAGCACCCATGGGTGCTATGGGTCTCACACTGAGGCAGAACACACACACAGAGGAGGTGATTGAGCACCCATGGGTGCTCTGGGGCTCACCTTGGGGCACACACACACACACAAAGGTGATGGAGCACCCATGGGTGCTATGGGTCTCATACACACAGAAGATGACAGAGCACCCATGGGTGCTACAGGTCTCACCTTGGGGCGCACACAGAGGAGGTGATGGAGCACCCATGGGTGCTATGGGTCTCACATTGAGGCACACACACACAGAGGAGGTGATGGAGCACCCAGGGGTGCTACGGATCTCACACTGAGGCACACAGAGAAGGTGACGGAGCACCCATGGGTGCTATGGGGCTCACACAAACACAGAGGAAATGACAGAGCACCCATGGGTGCTATGGGTTTCACCTTAGGGCACACACACACACACAGAGGAGGTAATGCAGCACCCATGGGTGCTCTGGGGCTCACACCCACAGGAGCTGATGCAGCACCCATGGGTGCTATGGGTTCACACACACACAGGAGCTGATGCAGCACCCATGGGTGCTATGGGGCTCACACACAGACAGGAGGTGATGCAGCACCCATGGATGCTCTGGGCTCACACACACAGAGGAGCTGATAGAGCACCCATGGGTGCTCTGGGACTCACACACACAGGAGCTGATGCAGCACCCATGGGTGCTCTGGGCTCACACACACACAGGAGGTGATGGAGCACCCATGGGTGCTCTGGGACTCACACACACAGGAGCTGATGCAGCACCCATGGGTGCTATGGGGCTCACACACACAGGAGCTGATGCAGCACCCATGGGTGCTCTGGGCTCACACACCCCCAGGAACCAATGCAGCACCCATGGGTGCTCTGGGGCTCACACACCCCCAGGAACCGATGCAGCACCCATGGGTGCTCCGGGCTCACCTTGGCCCAGTCCGGGCGCAGCTCCAGGGTGCGGCAGGCATCGGCCAGGGCCCGCCCGTACTCGCCCTGCTTGGCGTAGGCCGCCGAGCGGTTGCTGAACAGGACGTGGTTGGTGGCGTCCAGCGCGATGGCGGCCGAGTAATGGCGCACGGCGGCCGCCACGTCCCCCGCCGCCAGCGCCCGGTTCCCCCGCTCCTTCAGCGCCTGCGCCTGGGCACCGGGACCGGGACGGGGGCACGAGGAGGAGGAGGGAGGTGTGAGGAAGAGGAGGGGCCCCGGGAGGAAGGGGAGGGGCCTGGGAGCAAGGCAAAGGGGCGCGAGGATGAGGACGGGAGGGGAAGGGCACGGGGGGGGGAAGGAGGGGGTCCCAGCGCCCCCCATTTAGACACCCCCCCCCCCCCAAGCCGGGCCCCTCCAGGAGGGCCTCGGAGACCCCGTATCCCCTCAGCCCTGCCCCGGGACCCCGACCCCCCCCCCCCGCACCCCCCCTATGGGATCCCCGCACCCCCCCAACCCCCCCATAGGGACCCCGCACGCCCCCATGGGGACCCCGCGCCCCCCAACCCCCCCATGGGACCCCCGCACCCCCCTCCGGCCCCCACCTCCTCCATGTCGGCCCCGCTCCGCTCCCGCCGCTACCGCGCCGCCTTCTGGAAGCTGCTAGAACCCCGGGGCCCCGCCCACCCGCGCCCCATTGGCTGCCGGCCCCGCCCGCCCGCCCCCGC
>NW_026914868.1:0-4496 GCF_034315485.1 Pezoporus occidentalis
AGTAGGGCATGGTACGGTATCGCGCGGCACGGAACAGCACAGTACACTACGCAACGGTACTGCACCGTACGGCACAAAATGACATCAAATGCGCATGAAATGAAATGAAAGGAAAGGAAATTACATATAATTAAATTATATGGTACGGTATGGTACGGAACGGTACGACACGGTACGAAACGGTAGGGCATGGTACGGTATGGCGCGGCACGGTACGGCACAGTACAGTACTCAACGGTACGTCACCGTATGGCGCAAAATGACATCAAATGGAAATGAAATGAAATGAAATGAAATGAAACTATAAACAAGTCTTAATAGCTACGATGATTAACCTAACAATGATACATAAGTGCAATGCTTCAAACAACAGTGTTTGACTCAACCTGTAATGCCCGGTGAAGACAACCATCTAGTTATTCTTAGGATATTGCTCATTTACTATTGCTGGGTAAGCTGAGCCAGGGTTCTCAGCTGTGCGTGCATCGAATTAGCATAATCAGAGAGACTCATACAACACATTCCATCAAACTCTTCACATCCATGTCCCTGTTCCAACAACAAAAGGTTCTGCAGTGTTGCATGTCTCACAGAGTCAACATTAAAACAAATCAGAAATTGCCTTCGATGTAGAATTGTCTGCTTAGCAACTCAGCAACCCAGTCTGCTTAGTTGAGCCAAGGCCCCGGCTGAAGCACTTACAGTGATTTGGCATATTATGATTGGATACATGTTTTGAAGACCCTTAGTGACTAACATATAATTGGTTAAACACAGGTGTGAGAACTCAACCTTGAAAGCTTGCCAACAGTCCACAGTTCTCATTAACTTGGTGAATTCCAGCCTCTTATCTTGCTTGCTTAAGCTTCTTCAGGCCTCTCATGGCCTTGCTGTATCTTTCAGGACTGTTCAAAGTTTATGTACCAATTATGCATTCTCCTGTGAGAACACTGTCTCCACATCTCCCCCCTTTTGTTTTATCCAGTAACAAGTCGCTACTACAGCAAGGCACACACACATTTACATTAGCAGAGTAACTATTACAGGGTGCAGCAGCATGTTAAGATGCTGATGGCAGTGAAGGACTAGCCAAAGAAATTTCTTACCAGTGGAATTCTCCCCCCTCTTAAATTTGTTCCATCACCTGCTTTATAACACTACCATTGTATTAAATTTTTTTTTTTTTTTTTTTTTTTTTTCTAGCTTTTGCCTTAGCATTTTCTAGCAGCTACTGCAAATTTCCACACTCTTAACATCTCTTTTACAAGTGACAAATCTATACAATACAAGGTGCAGTTTCTTATTAGCAACTAGCTAGTAAATACAGGTGGTTTTATACACAAAATCACAACCTCTAATAATAGCTACTTTACAAGCACACATATTCAGGATGTTACTTTTCAGTTGTCCCCAAGTGATGTTTTGCAGTTATTTGTTCTTTCTCTTCCTCTATCTCATTCTGCTTGGGGTAATCACAGTCAGCTCCTGTAGCTGAGGCATCAGGTTTATCCATTCGTCTGTCCAGCTCATGGCAGGGCTTCACAAACTTTGCACAGTCGCCATGGACCTGTAGGCAGGAGGGCACAAATATACCCCCTCCCCCAGGTTATCAGTTCTTCAGAAATAGACAGGTTAGACAGGTTAAAGTTAAATGTAACATCATTACTCTCTCTTTTTTTTTTTTTTTTTTTTTTTTTTTTTTTTTGAGTCCCTGCAAAAGCCATCATTACTCCCACTACAGTCCCACGTACAGAACAAAGCACAAGGACCCTGTGGAGACTAACAGCAAACCAGCTCCGAGAAGCATCACTGCAGTGCGAGGTGGCAGGCTCAACCTTAGCGGGCGTCCCCGCAGAGGCTCTGCCTCCCCCACATTGTATGAGGCTTGGGCTTTTAAACTGACCAAAATGCACACTCATTCCAACACAGGTGGCCAGCCTGTGCTGGAAGAAGTGGCCAGCAGTATCTACAGAGGTCTCCAAGGGTTGATAGAAACCTGGACATACTTATATTTACCAACTTCTAGTACATGAGTATCACAGAGAGACTGTATGGGCTCTCCCTGTCAATTGCAAGAAAAAATCTTAACATATACAGCTTGAGTATAAGAGGATTTTAACACATACGTGGTCACTGTTTGCCAGGCCTCCTTAACTATTTTGAGATCAAGAGCTTCCCACTCTTTAGCCCCCTGCTGTGTAGTAAACACAGGATATGCAGGAATGCCCATTGCAGAAAATTCCCCAGTAATGATCACATCTTTGGTTACCCATTGTTACAACTGAGCGTCTCCAGGGCCAGTAAGTCTGAGCAGACCGACCCGGGAGACGAAGAGTCAGGGTCTGGAAGCAGAGGATATAAATCTGGCTCGGATTCAGGGGATTCGGGGGCTGATCCTGCGCCGAACTCGGGGTCTCCGTTGCTCGCAGCTGTGTCTTTCTTATCAGATGTATCTCTTTCGGTATGTAGCCATCTGCAGACCTGGCTCCTCCGTGACTGAGTTAAAAGTTTTTTCACTCTAGGGCGTAGTGGGCTGGAGAGGCTCGCGGCTCCTTTAAATCTCCCGCTAGCGCATGATCCCTATTTTTTTTTTTTACTGCGTGCTTCACAGTGGCGCCGCAATCGATCCGGCGCCGAGGCACCGCCCTTTTTCTTTCGGATTTCTCGACATTTATCATGCGTGTACCTTCTAATATACTTTCTCTGTCCTTTTCAAAGTCCCTACTTTCGGAACTGGGGTGGTGGGGGAGCAGGGGGTTACACCTCCTCCGCGGCACCTTCTGATGGAGGGGGAGAAAAGGAAGGGGGGGGGTGCGGGGTGGGGGGGGGTGCGGGGTGGGAAACCCTGTGCTCCCGCGAGTGGGGGGGGGGGGGGGGGGAACGAGTTGTAATCTTCCCCCGGTTTCAACCGACCGGGGACGTCTGTTCCTAGTTTCTCCGTTGCTACCGCGGCAGTTTTCTTTTCTGCCTTGTATCTTTTTATACAGTTCATTACTTCCCTCCTTGGTTTACCGAGTTTCTTTGCCTTTTTATAATCATTAAGCACTGAGTCAAATAGTTCATCACCAAACTTTTGCCACTCACTCTTCTCAAATATTGTATTAGGATCTGCAAAAAACATCTCTTAGCCTTCCTTACAGGCAGTAGACCTGCTAGCTGCTTTAGAGTCTCAGGCTCAATTCCCCGCTTTTATAAAAAGCACTGTAAAAAGTTCAGGGCTCAGTTCCCCGCTTTTATAAAAAGCACTGTAAAAGTTCAAGGCTCAGTTCCCCGCTTTTATAAAAAGCACTGTAATAAGTCCAGGGCTACCTCTCGGTCCATTTTCATGGCCAGCCTTTTCCGGATCGTCTTCTTCTGGGTCGTCCTGTAATCTCGGTCTCCGGATCGGCCTCCCGACGCAGCAGTGTCTGGTATACCCCAGCGGCGGACTTTTTCGGAAAGTCGCAGCACCCGGGTCCGTCACGCCACCGCAGCAGCATTGCCCGCGCTGCCCGGCCGCTGCCGCCGGCGCCGCTCTCTCGCCGTTCCGGGTCCCCGTCGACCGGGGCCCTGTATCCCGGGTCCCCGCTAGTCGGGGCCCTGTATCCCGGGTCCCCGTCGACCGGGGCCCTGTATCCCGGGTCCCCGGTAAACCGGGGCCCTGTATCCCGGGTCCCCGTTAAACCGGGTCCCTGTATCCTGGGTCCCCGTTAAACCGGGTCCCTGTATCCTGGGTCCCCGTTGGGTCCCCGTTAAACCGGGGTCCCCGTTAAACCGGGTCCCTGTATCCTGGGTCCCCGTTAAACCGGGTCCCTGTATCCTGGGTCCCCGATAAACCGGGTCCCTGTATCCTGGGTCCCCGATAACCGGGTCCCTGTATCCCGGGTCCCCGTCGGCCGGGTCCCTTTATCCGGGTCCCCGTCGACCGGGGCCCTGTATCCCGGGTCCCCGCTAGTCGGGGCCCTATATCCTGGGTCCCCGCTAGTCGGAGCCCTATAATCCGGGTCCCCAGCGACCAGGGCCCTGTATCCCGGGTCCCCGCTAGTCGGGGCCCTATATCCTGGGTCCCCGCTAGTCGGGGCCCTATATCCCGGGTCCCCGTCGGCCGGGGCCCTTTATCCGGGTCCCCGTCGGCCGGGGCCCTGTATCCCGGGTCCCCGCTAGTCGGGGCCCTATATCCTGGGTCCCCGCTAGTCGGAGCCCTATAATCCGGGTCCCCAGCGACCAGGGCCCTGTAATCCGCGTCCCTGTTCGGGCGCCATTTGTAAGCGGCGAGGAGAAGCAGACAGGCCAACCCAATATGGGTGATAAGCAACTTCTGGTTTATTTGTGACGCAGTTCACACATATATAGGAGTGGTATTCAGCCACTCCTTCGTGGCATAACAGTATTGGTTAGCCCCCACAGCTTCCTCCACATTCTCCTCCCAGGTCCGGTCTCTGTCCACCTGTGAGGGCCACCCCCTGCCTTGCTTGCACAGTCCTCCAGAACTCTATGGTTCTGCTCTTAAAGTCATT
>NW_026914870.1:0-5146 GCF_034315485.1 Pezoporus occidentalis
TGATGCTTCCCAGCCCCAGCTTTCCCTCCTGCCTCTTCGGCTGTGAGAACAGAGGCCAAAAGTTCGTGCTCTACTCAGTGTGCTGCTGGGCAGCAGACAGCAAGTTCCTGAGAGGTAGCATTCAAATGCAAACTCACGTATGAAAGTGAGCCCTGAGAGTAAGGATGGACATAGTGTTGCAAAGCTGACTCTGTTCTGAAGATCACTAGCACCACCTTTCCCTCCTGCCTCTTCGGCTGTGAGAACAGAAGCCAAACCTTCTGCATCTACGCCCTGCGTTGCTGGGCAGCAGAGTGCAGGCTTCGGAGAGGTTTCATTCAAATTCTTTCAGGTATGAAAGTGAGCAGTGAAAGCAATGATGGAGGCACCGTTGCAAAGCTGACTTTGTGCTGAAGAATGCCAGCACCAGCTTTCCCTCCTGGCTCTTCTGCTGTGGGAGCAGAGGCCAAAAGTTCATGCTCTACTCACTGTGCTGCTGCGCAGGCGAGAGCAGGCTCAGGAGCAAATGCATTCAGAGGTTTTTCCTGTTGAAAGTGGGCAGTGACACCAGTAAAGGAGGCACCTTTGCAAAGCTGACTGTGTGCTGAAGATTAGTAGCACAGGCTTTCACTCCTGGCTCTTCGGCTGTGTGAGCAGAGGCCAAACGTTTGTGCTCTACTCACTGTGCTGCTGGGCAGCTTAGACACCATCCGGAGAGGTACGACTCAAATGAACTTTTAGCTATGAAACCGAGGAGCCACAGCACTGCTGGGGACAAAGTTGCAAAGCTGACTATGTGCTGAAGATTGCCAGAAGCAGCTTTCTCTCCTGGCTCTTCTGCTGTGGGAGCAGAGGCCAGAAGTTCATGATCTCCTCAGAGTGCTGCTGTGCAGCAGAGGGCAGGCTTCCGAGAGGATTCATTCAAACTCTCTTTCAGGTATGAAAGTGAGCAGAGACAGCAATGATGGAGGCACCGTTGTAAAGCTGACTGTGCGCTGAAGAATCCCAGCACCAGCTTTCCCTTTTTTCTCTTCTAATGTGGGAGCAGAGGCCAAACGTTCGTGCTCTACTCACTGTGCTGCTGGGCAGCTGAGAGTGACCTCTAGTTTTTATTCAAATTGTCTTTTAGGCATTAAACCGAGGAGAAACTGCAATGATGGAGGCACCGTTGCAAAGCTGGGTGCTGAAGAGGCCCAGCACCAGCTTTTTTCATTCGTCTTCGGCTGTGGGAACAGAGGGCAAACGTTCGTGCCCTCCTCGCTGTGCTCCTGGGTCCCCTAGAGCAAGCTCCGGAGAGGTACAATTCAAATAGACTTTTACGTATGAAAGTGATCAGTGAACAGGCATGATGCTGACACCCTTGTAAAGCTGACTGTGTGCTGAAGAGGCCCAGCACGATCTTTCCCTCCTGGCTCTTCTACTGTGGGAGCAGAACCCAAACGTTGGTGCTCCACTCACTATGCTGCTGGGCTGCCGAGAGCAGGCTCTGGAGATCTTGCATTCAAATGCACTTTTAGGTTTGAAAGCTCAGAGAGCACAGATGGTGACTCCGTTGCAAAGCTGACTGTGTGCTGATGCTTCCCAGCCCCAGCTTTCCCTCCTGGCTCTTGGGCTGTGAGAACAGAGGCCAAAAGTTCGTGCTCTACTCAGTGTGCTGCTGGGCAGCAGACAGCAAGTTCCTGAGAGGTAGCATTCAAATGCAAACTCAGTTATGAAAGTGAGCCCTGAGAGTAAGGATGGACATAGTGTTGCAAAGCTGACTCTGTTCTGAAGATCACTAGCACCACCTTTCCCTCCTGCCTCTTCGGCTGTGAGAACAGAAGCCAAACCTTCTGCATCTACGCCCTGCGTTGCTGGGCAGCAGAGTGCAGGCTTCGGAGAGGTTTCATTCAAACTCTCTTTCAGGTATGAAAGTGAGCAGTGAAAGCAATGATGGAGGCACCGTTGCAAAGCTGACTGTGTGCTGAAGAATGCCAGCACCAGCTTTCCCTCCTGGCTCTTCTGCTGTGGGAGCAGAGGCCAAAAGTTCATGCTCTACTCACTGTGCTGCTGCGCAGGCGAGAGCAGGCTCTGGAGCGAATGCATTCAGAGGTTTTTCCTGTTGAAAGTGGGCAGTGACACCAGTAAAGGAGGCACCTTTGCAAAGCTGACTGTGTGCTGAAGTTTAGTAGCACAGGCTTTCACTCCTGGCTCTTCGGCTGTGTGAGCAGAGGCCAAACGTTTGTGCTCTACTCACTGTGCTGCTGGGCAGCTTAGACACCATCCGGAGAGGTACGACTCAAATGAACTTTTAGCTATGAAACCGAGGAGCCACAGCACTGCTGGTGACAAAGTTGCAAAGCTGACTATGTGCTGAAGATTGCCAGAAGCAGCTTTCTCTCCTGGCTCTTCTGCTGTGGGAGCAGAGGCCAGATGTTCATGATCTCCTCAGAGTGCTGCTGGGCAGCAGAGGGCAGGCTTCCGAGAGGATTCATTCAAACTCTCTTTCAGGTATGAAAGTGAGCAGAGACAGCAATGATGGAGGCACCGTTGTAAAGCTGACTGTGCGCTGAAGAATCCCAGCACCAGCTTTCCCTTTTTTCTCTTCTAATGTGGGAGCAGAGGCCAAACGTTCGTGCTCTACTCACTGTGCTGCTGGGCAGCTGAGAGTGACCTCCGGTTTTTATTCAAATTGTCTTTTAGGCATTAAACCGAGGAGAAACTGCAATGATGGAGGCACCGTTGCAAAGCTGGGTGCTGAAGAGGCCCAGCACCAGCTTTTTTCATTCGTCTTCGGCTGTGGGAGCAGAGGGCAAACGTTCGTGCCCTCCTCGCTGTGCTCCTGGGTCCCCTAGAGCAAGCTCCGGAGAGGTACAATTCAAATAGACTTTTACGTATGAAAGTGATCAGTGAACAGGCATGATGCTGACACCCTTGTAAAGCTGACTGTGTGCTGCAGAGGCCCAGCACGATCTTTCCCTCCTGGCTCTTCTACTGTGGGAGCAGAACCCAAACGTTGGTGCTCCACTCACTATGCTGCTGGGCAGCCGAGAGCAGGCTCTGGAGATCTTGCATTCAAATGCACTTTTAGGTTTGAAAGCTCAGAGAGCACAGATGGTGACTCCGTTGCAAAGCTGACTGTGTGCTGAAGATTCCCAGCCCCAGCTTTCAATCCTTTTCACCCTTGTACACTCTCAGGTATGAAAGTGGGCAGTGACTGAAATGATGGAGGCACTGTTGTAAAGCTGACTGTGTGCTGAAGAATCCGAGTGCCAGCTTTCCCTCCTGGCTCTTCTACTGTGGGAGCAGAACCCAAACATTGGTGCTCTACTCACTATGCTGCTGGGCAGCCGAGAGCAGGCTCTGGAGAGCTTGCATTCAAATGCACTTTTAGGTTTGAAAGCTAGGAGAGACAGCACAGATGGTGACTCCGTTGCAAAGCTGACTGTGTGCTGAAGATTCCCAGCCCCAGCTTTCCCTCCTGCCTCTTCGGCTGGGAGAACAGAGGCCAAAAGTTCGTGCTCTACTCAGTGTGCTGCTGGGCAGCAGACAGCAAGCTCCTGAGAGGTAGCATTCAAATGCAAACTCACGTAGGAAAGTGAGCCCTGAGAGTAAGGATGGACATAGTGTTGCAAAGCTGACTCTGTTCTGAAGATCACTAGCACCACCTTTCCCTCCTGCCTCTTCGGCTGTGAGAACAGAAGCCAAACCTTCTGCATCTACGCCCTGCGTTGCTGGGCAGCAGAGTGCAGGCTTCGGAGAGGTTTCATTCAAACTCTCTTTCAGGTATGAAAGTGAGCAGTGAAAGCAATGATGGAGGCACCGTTGCAAAGCTGACTGTGTGCTGAAGAATGCCAGCACCAGCTTTCCCTCCTGGCTCTTCTGCTGTGGGAGCAGAGGCCAAAAGTTCATGCTCTACTCACTGTGCTGCTGGGCAGCTGAGAGTGACCTCCAGTTTTTATTCAAATTGTCTTTTAGGCATTAAACCGAGGAGAAACTGCAATGATGGAGGCACCGTTGCAAAGCTGGGTGCTGAAGAGGCCCAGCACCAGCTTTTTTCATTCGTCTTCGGCTGTGGGAACAGAGGGCAAACGTTCGTGCCCTCCTCGCTGTGCTCCTGGGTCCCCTAGAGCAAGCTCCGGAGAGGTACAATTCAAATAGACTTTTACTTATGAAAGTGAGCAGTGAACAGGCATGATGCTGACACCCTTGTAAAGCTGACTGTGTGCTGAAGAGGCCCAGCACGATCTTTCCCTCCTGGCTCTTCTACTGTGGGAGCAGAACCCAAACGTTGGTGCTCCACTCACTATGCTGCTGGGCAGCCGAGAGCAGGCTCTGGAGAGCTTGCATTCAAATGCACTTTTAGGTTTGAAAGCTCAGAGAGCACAGATGGTGACTCCGTTGCAAAGCTGACTGTGTGCTGAAGATTCCCAGCCCCAGCTTTCAATCCTTTTCACCCTTGTACACTCTCAGGTATGAAAGTGGGCAGTGACAGAAATGATGGAGGCACTGTTGTAAAGCTGACTGTGTGCTGAAGAATCCCAGCACCAGCTTTCCCTTTTTTCTCTTCTAATGTGGGAGCAGAGGCCAAACGTTCGTGCTCTACTCACTGTGCTGCTGCGCAGCTGAGAGTGACCTCCAGTTTTTATTCAAATTGTCTTTTAGGCGTTAAACCGAGGAGAAACTGCAATGATGGAGGCACCGTTGCAAAGCTGGGTGCTGAAGAGGCCCAGCACCAGCTTTTTTCATTCGTCTTCGGCTGTGGGAACAGAGGGCAAACGTTCGTGCCCTCCTCGCTGTGCTCCTGGGTCCCCTAGAGCAAGCTCCGGAGAGGTACAATTCAAATAGACTTTTACTTATGAAAGTGATCAGTCAACAGGCATGATGCTGACACCCTTGTAAAGCTGACTGTGTGCTGAAGAGGCCCAGCACGATCTTTCCCTCCTGGCTCTTCTACTGTGGGAGCAGAACCCAAACGTTGGTGCTCCACTCACTATGCTGCTGGGCAGCCGAGAGCAGGCTCTGGAGAGCTTGCATTCAAATGCACTTTTAGGTTTGAAAGCTCAGAGAGCACAGATGGTGACTCCGTTGCAAAGCTGACTGTGTGCTGAAGATTCCCAGCCCCAGCTTTCAATCCTTTTCACCCTTGTACACTCTCAGGTATGAAAGTGGGCAGTGACAGAAATGA
>NW_026914871.1:0-5458 GCF_034315485.1 Pezoporus occidentalis
TGATAAAAAAATTAAATTCCACCAGTGTAAAATGTACAAAAGTGCAAACATATGTAAGAAAATGAATATTGGTTCTAAGGAATATGATTACATCCATTCTTTATACCCCTACACACACACACACACTCTCTGAGAAAGATGGGAAAATGGGATACAGACGAAAGCTAAGGAATAACAACAATAAAACTACGTATTTTTCAAAATAGCAATACTGTAATATAAAGCTTGAACCTTTTTCCCTCCCAAAGATAAGCAAAACTTTTAGAAGTAAAGCAATTCAGAAGCATTCCTGAATATCAATGCTACCGCAATTCCAAAATTTGGTCAATAAAATGAACAGCCATCCTTTGAATGGAACATCACACCTCTAAATGAGTTCAAGCTGGTGGTGGTATTGTCCAGTGGAATGCGAGATTTACATTTCACAGCTCCTTACCAAAGTAATGAATGAATCTGATCTCATAAACAAACAATCCCAGTTTCATGTTATTTCAATGGCTCTCCAACAGTGTGTGCCTCCACAAAGAAAAATATTTATCATGTTTGTGCTCAGCTCCAATTCTAAATGGGACCATAATGAAAGGACACCATAAAACCCATTTTCACAGCTGAGTTTGCAATTTAATGAACAGATGCAAACAACAGTCTTTGGAGATCAACAGTTGAAAAAGAAATTAAATAGAAGACTCCCTACATTACAATGGGAACAATTGGAATGGCCTCCAGCAATATGTAGTAGAGTCACAAGGCTTGTGTCCTTGGACTGTTCACAGGCATCAACCTTTGAAGTATGTTATCATGACATCAATGCAAATCAGTCAGATGATTTCAAGCAAAAAGCTAGTTTCTTTCTTTACATGACCCTAAATATTAAATAATTACTCTGCAAACACCAAATATTTTCAAACATATTATACTTGCACCGAGTTGTCATTATATATTTCCTAAGCCGTTGCATTCCTTACTCTCCTTTACTTTCCAAAAAATGTCATCACATTCTTTTTTCCAATGCAAATATTATAATTCAATTTAAAAACTTCAGATCTTAAAAATAACAGTTTGACACTGTTGTTTCATACAGAGTTTTCCAAAGTGCACACTGGTAGTTCTTGGGGGTTTCAGTGAAGTCAGTGAGAAATTTCCCCTCAACATAATTTAGAATAGTTAATCTGAGTTCTTAAGAGTCAACCTTTTAAACAGTCTACTAAACCAAAGGGTGATTTTGCAGTAATTCACCAATTACACCTACTTTTCTCAGCAAATTTGTGTCTTGGTATTACTCAGAGTACAACAATACTACATTAGATCAATAGCAAGAGTGGAAGAGAGAGGGCAGAATCTAGATTTGCAAGGAAATTTTAACACACTTTTTCTGGATCGCAGTTAGACTACACGATTGTTGATCTTTGAATATACTTCTAGATCATTAATTCTGTGAAATGGTAACTGGTAAGAATCAGTTATGTGTCGGAGTCGCGGGAGACAAGCCTCATGCTATCATGGTCAGCAAGTCTCGTTTATTTAGCAAAATACAGCCATTTTTATAGTTAGATACAATTTCTGCTAGGGTACAATAAAATCATTGGTTAGTTTTGCTAACACACTAAAATAATGATACAACTTGCTCAAGCATTACCGGTAAAAGCAAGCATAATCCTGTCCTTGAGCAACCATTGACCACAAATTATAGTTGCACAGTTTCGTGGCCTTTGTCCTGCAGCCAAGCTCTCTACACTTCCCCCGTTTTCTTTAGTAGCAAGCATAGCCATTTTATGATTAAAAGTATTCAATCATTTTTTGCAAACACTGCATGATACACGGTAAAAGCCAAAATTATAGCCAGCACCAAAGCAAGTTTTTCTATCAAAGTGATTAACCAAGGAGATAATCCAAAGGACGCTAACCAGTTTGTGAAAGGATCACTTGTTTCCTGTAATTTTCACATATTGTCTTTTAAGTGTGCTAATTGTTTGTGAATGGAGTTAGAGTGGTCTGAAAGATTCATGCAGCACATACCTTCAAATTCATCACACCCATGACCTTGTGCTAAGAGGAGAAAATTGATTGCTGCTCTGTTTTGCAAAGTTGCATGTCTTATAGAGTCAACATCAGTGAGCAGCGCAGAGAGAGCGGATGCTGTAGCATTAGTTTTCTTAGCAAGCCAACATCCTAACTTATTCAATGTTGCCAAAGCTTGAGCGCTAGCTACTCCGGGAGCTAAAAATGAAGCAGCTATTTTTTCACCTGGTTCCAAAAATTTACTTTGTCATCGCAGCTCAGTTGAAAAGCGTGCGTTGACCTTCGAGAACACAATCCTCGTTTATTTATTATCATAGTGTTATTAGGGATAAACATGCCTAAGGTCCCTACTGCACACGGGCCATCCTTTATATGGGATAGCACCCTTTCCCAGGCCCGATCTTGTGGCAACTGAGGCATGGACTCTGTTTCTGGCTACAAATGAAATCCCTTATTGAGTGAGCTTACAGGTTTTTATAGTATTCTGCTTAGCAGTTAGTAGCGGTTAGTTCTTTTGGTACTTTTCCATCACAAAACAATTTTATTAATCGCACACTCTTTGAGCTAATCACATTACTGTCCACACACCTTTGTTTGAATAATTATTTCTAAACATAGTTCTCTGCTATCACTACTCATTACAATCTCACTTCCACTTCCCCTTGACTACACATTCTTTATCCTGTCTTAAGCATCCTCCTGTTTCCAAATGTACAGTCCTCAGAAATTATCTTGATGCTCTTTCTTCGGTTCCACCCGGTGTTCTTTCTCCACTTCTTTCTAACTTGTCCCGTTCACTTCTCCCAAGGTTTGTGGCTGATAAGAGTCCAGATGCCTGGGCTCTCATCCAGGTCTACTGGTGCAGCTTCTTGTGCAGCATTCCCCTCATCTCTCCCTTCTTTATAAACTAACAAAACATTGTTAATAGACTTAGCAAACAAACGATTTACACAAGCAATTAAACAAGGAAGTTTGATTAAAATACATAGAGATTTTTACATAGGTTAATGCGATTTTAATAATATTTTTCAAGCATGCACTGACGCCCTATTCTGACAGCAAACTTTCTAGCCAATTCCAGCTACTCTCCACTCACAACTTAACTCCGTCCTTTAGGTTTTGAATTGCATCATGGACAGACTCAGAATGATCAGATAGATTCACGTAACACATTCTATCAAAGTCTTTACATTCATGTCCTTGAGATAATTGCAAAAAATCTATGGCAGCTCTGTTTTGAAGGGTAGCGTGTTTGACTGAATCGTGCTCTGTTAAGAGACCATTGCTGTGGGTGAAAGACCTCCGGGGCAGAGGCTGGGTTTCTTACCGCCTCTCACCGGGAGGAGTGGACCCCGCACCGCCGCGCACCCCGCGCCTGCCGGAGCACAGAAAGGCGAGGGGCGGGCGAGTATCAGAGCCCTCTGCCCGCGGGCAGGCAATGGGGGGAGCCCGCCGGAGCCTGCTGCTGCCGCCGCCGGGCGAGTGAGTGAGGTCGCGGCATCAGGGAGGTGGAGGCGGCGCGCCCGTGCTCCGCAGCTCCTTATCCCACCGCTGCCACCGGGTGCAGCCCCTCGGTCGGCGGGGAGCCCCCGCCGCAGCCTCCGTTCGGCTCCCGCAGGAGCGCCGTTTTCCTCCCCGCCGTCCAGCCCCCGGTTCGCCTCGTGACGGACGGGATGTGGAGCATTCAGGTTGTGGGGCAGGCTCACAGCACCTTGATTTTCCGCTTGTTTTTTAATGTTTTTCCACATATCATGCGGGTCAGGGGGGTAGAGGTGGGGTTCTCTGTCAGGGTCGATTATTCCGGGATCAAAAGGGTTATCTTTGCCTGGCTCGTTTGCTGTTGCAGCCCGCCGGCAGATATCTTCCCGCAGATCGATACTCGCGGGCGGGTTAGGGGCAGAAGGATCATAGTTACGATTCTGATCTTGTGCCAAACGGGCACTTTCAGCCGCACGTTTCTCTGCCTGTACCATCAGGAGTTCGTTATGTATCAAACGCCACAATTTGGATAACTTTTTAGCAATTTTATCATCATCTAATGTAAGATCCCATAATTTATCGCCGTGGCGACGCCATTCCGATAACTGGTGAACAGAGTGGGGGTCACTAAAAATACCGAGAGACCGGGCATGAGAAAGAAGGGTAGGGAGGTCCTTATCAAAGTCTAAGCCTTTTAGCCCCCGACGACGGAGGAAGGCAGTAAAAAGATCATACGCCGCTTGCCTGTCCATATTTACCGGATCCGTTGCACCCTCCAGGCGTCGGCAGCGCGTAGCAGCAGAGCCAGCCGATGCTGCACTCCGGGCCAAAGCAGAGATCACGCAGTCCACCGATGTGCCACTGCAGTCCTGCAGAAGCCGTCTTTATGTCGAGACCTGCACCCTCCGCAACTCTTGAAAGGGACGGTCCCTTCCTTGGTCCCTGTTCGGGCGCCAAATGTCGGAGTCGCGGGAGACAAGCCTCATGCTATCATGGTCAGCAAGTCTCGTTTATTTAGCAAAATACAGCCATTTTTATAGTCTCAGTGTTAGATACAATTTCTGCTAGGGTACAATAAAATCATTGGTTAGTTTGTGCTAACACAGGGGTTTCTAAAATAATCGCGACCGCTTCTTGTTTCAACATGTTTCAACTTGCTCAAGCATTACCGTTGCGCTATCTCAGCAAGCATACATCCTGTCCTTGAGCAACCATTGACCACACAGTTGCTGCTGTGTTCTTCGGCCTAGATCTTGACTAGTTGCACAGTTTCGTGGCCTTTGTCCTGCAGCCATTCTGCTGTCAGGCTCTCTACAGTTATGTGCTCAGGAATATTACTCCTTGAGGTGACCAAAGGTAATAGACTAACACAATTGAATTTCTATAGTAAAACAACTAAACCCCGCACTATTAAAGCTATCCGAAATCTATGCCATGACCTGAAGAGCTTAAATTGCAATATTAGGGTCAGGTAAAAAACCCCAAACAACAAAACAATTTGGTCTTCACTCTTCTATGGCTGGCACAGCCTTCCCCATTGCTACTAGCCCAAAATGAGATGAATTTTTTAGATTTTAATATTGCTTAGGCAAAGTTCTTAAATCTTAGGAGTCTTCTCCTTTTGTAGGATCTGGCTTAAGAGTTATTTCAGTATCTAG
Source organism: Pezoporus occidentalis (assembly GCF_034315485.1). Lineage (NCBI taxonomy): Eukaryota > Metazoa > Chordata > Aves > Psittaciformes > Psittacidae > Pezoporus > Pezoporus occidentalis. The sequence goes on from NW_026914871.1 coordinate 5,157, forward strand.
TATGCTAGTACAAAAAAAGTTATTAACAAAATTAACACCCCTCTCACACTCCCCCTACTCTCTCACTCCCATAAAATAAGCTCCCCAATAAAAGCAAATTTTAATGAAAAAAGACTGTACTTCAAAACTCTGACCTGGCCAGCTGCCCAAGCAAGGACTCTGCCTAACAACAGACTAAATACAGTATCAAGAAAGAAGAAACTGTCCGGGGTTAAAATATATTGTTTGTCCTTGCAGATTCTTTGGATTAATTAAGAATTCATTTGGCCTTTTCATCTGTTATGAGAATCCTCTGATTACAT
>NW_026914872.1:0-5191 GCF_034315485.1 Pezoporus occidentalis
CTCCTCTATGTCTCCTCTATGACTCCTCTATGACTCCTCTATGACTCCTCTATGAGTCCTCTATGAGTCCTCTATGACTCCTCTATGACTCCTCTATGACTCCTCTATGACTCCTCTATGACTCCTCTATGACAGTATGACTCCTCTATGACTCCTCTATGACTCCTCTATGACTCCTCTATGACTCCTCTATGACTCCTCTATGACAGTATGACTCCTCTATGACTCCTCTATGACTCCTCTATGACTCCTCTATGACTACTCTATGACTCCTCTATGACAGTATGACTCCTCTATGACTCCTCTATGACTATGACTCCTCTATGACTCCTCTATGACTCCTCTATGACTCCTCTATGACTCCTCTATGACTCCTCTATGACAGTATGACTCCTCTATGACTCCTCTATGACTCCTCTATGACTCCTCTATGACTCCTCTATGACTCCTCTATGACTCCTCTATGACTCCTCTATGACTCCTCTATGATTCTCTATGACTCCTCTATGACTCCTCTATGACTCCTCTATGACTCCTCTATGACTCCTCTATGACTCCTCTATGACAGTATGACTCTTCTATGACTCCTCTATGACAGTATGACTCCTCTATGACTCCTCTATGACTCCTCTATGACTCCTCTATGACTCCTCTATGACTCCTCTGTGACTCCTCTGTGACTCCTCTATGACTCCTCTATGACACTATGACTCCTCTATGACTCCTCTATGACTACTCTTTGACTACTCTATGACTCCTCTATGACTCCTCTATGACTCCTCTATGACTCCTCTATGACTCCTCTATGACTCCTCTATGACTCCTCTATGACTCCTCTATGACTCCTCTATGACTCCTCTATGACAGTATGACTCCTCTATGACTCCTCTATGACTCCTCTATGACAGTATGACTCCTCTATGACTCCTCTATGACTCCTCTATGACTCCTCTATGACTCCTCTATGACAGTATGACTCCTCTATGACTCCTCTATGACTCCTCTATGACTCCTCTATGACTCCTCTATGACTCCTCTATGACTCCTCTATGACTCCTCTATGACTCCTCTATGACTCCTCTATGACTCCTCTATGACTCCAGTATGACTCCTCTATGACTCCTCTATGACTCCTCTATGACTCCTCTATGACTCCTCTATGACTCCTCTATGACTCCTCTATGACTCCTCTATGACTCCTCTATGACTCCTCTATGACTCCTCTATGACTCCTCTATGACTCCTCTATGACTCCTCTATGACTCCTCTATGACTCCTCTATGACTCCTCTATGACTCCTCTATGACTCCTCTATGACTCCTCTATGACTCCTCTATGACTCCTCTATGACAGTATGACTCCTCTATGACTCCTCTATGACTCCTCTATGACTCCTCTATGACTCCTCTATGACTCCTCTATGACTCCTCTATGACTCCTCTATGACTCCTCTATGACTCCTCTATGACTCCTCTATGACTCCTCTATGACTCCTCTATGACTCCTCTATGACTCCTCTATGACTCCTCTATGACTCCTCTATGACTCCTCTATGACTCCTCTATGACTCCTCTATGACTCCTCTATGACTCCTCTATGACTCCTCTATGACTCCTCTATGACTCCTCTATGACTCCTCTATGACTCCTCTATGACTCCTCTATGACTCCTCTATGACTCCTCTATGACTCCTCTATGACTCCTCTATGACTCCTCTATGACTCCTCTATGACTCCTCTATGACTCCTCTATGACTCCTCTATGACTCCTCTATGACTCCTCTATGACTCCTCTATGACTCCTCTATGACTCCTCTATGACTCCTCTATGACTCCTCTATGACTCCTCTATGACTCCTCTATGACTCCTCTATGACTCCTCTATGACTCCTCTATGACAGTATGACTCCTCTATGACTCCTCTATGACTCCTCTATGACTCCTCTATGACTCCTCTATGACTCCTCTATGACTCCTCTATGACTCCTCTATGACTCCTCTATGACTCCTCTATGACTCCTCTATGACTCCTCTATGACTCCTCTATGACTCCTCTATGACTCCTCTATGACTCCTCTATGACTCCTCTATGACTCCTCTATGACTCCTCTATGACTCCTCTATGACTCCTCTATGACTCCTCTATGACTCCTCTATGACTCCTCTATGACTCCTCTATGACTCCTCTATGACTCCTCTATGACTCCTCTATGACTCCTCTATGACTCCTCTATGACTCCTCTATGACTCCTCTATGACTCCTCTATGACTCCTCTATGACTCTATGACTCCTCTATGACTCCTCTATGACTCCTCTATGACTCCTCTATGACTCCTCTATGACAGTATGACTCCTCTATGACTCCTCTATGACTCCTCTATGACTCCTCTATGACTCCTCTATGACTCCTCTATGACTCCTCTATGACTCCTCTATGACTCCTCTATGACTCCTCTATGACTCCTCTATGACTCCTCTATGACAGTATCCTCTATGACTCCTCTATGACTCCTCTATGACTCCTCTATGACTCCTCTATGACTCCTCTATGACTCCTCTATGACTCCTCTATGACTCCTCTATGACTCCTCTATGACTCCTCTATGACTCCTCTATGACTCCTCTATGACACTATGACTCCTCTATGACTCCTCTATGACTCCTCTATGACTCCTCTATGACTCCTCTATCTATGACTCCTCTATGACTCCTCTATGACTCCTCTATGACTCCTCTATGACTCCTCTATGACTCCTCTATGACTCCTCTATGACTCCTCTATGACTCCTCTATGACTCCTCTATGACTCCTCTATGACTCCTCTATGACTCCTCTATGACTCCTCTATGACTCCTCTATGACTCCTCTATGACTCCTCTATGACTCCTCTATGACTCCTCTATGACTCCTCTATGACTCCTCTATGACTCCTCTATGACTCCTCTATGACTCCTCTATGACTCCTCTATGACTCCTCTATGACTCCTCTATGACTCCTCTATGACTCCTCTATGACTCCTCTATGACAGTATGACTCCTCTATGACTCCTCTATGACTCCTCTATGACAGTATGACTCCTCTATGACTCCTCTATGACTCCTCTATGACTCCTCTATGACTCCTCTATGACTCCTCTATGACTCCTCTATGACTCCTCTATGACTCCTCTATGACTCCTCTATGACTCCTCTATGACTCCTCTATGACTCCTCTATGACTCCTCTATGACTCCTCTATGACTCCTCTATGACTCCTCTATGACTCCTCTATGACTCCTCTATGACTCCTCTATGACTCCTCTATGACTCCTCTATGACTCCTCTATGACTCCTCTATGACAGTATGACTCCTCTATGACTCCTCTATGACTCCTCTATGACTCCTCTATGACTCCTCTATGACTCCTCTATGACTCCTCTATGACTCCTCTATGACTCCTCTATGACTCCTCTATGACTCCTCTATGACTCCTCTATGACTCCTCTATGACTCCTCTATGACTCCTCTATGACTCCTCTATGACTCCTCTATGACAGTATGACTCCTCTATGACTCCTCTATGACTCCTCTATGACTCCTCTATGACTCCTCTATGACTCCTCTATGACTCCTCTATGACTCCTCTATGACTCCTCTATGACTCCTCTATGACTCCTCTATGACTCCTCTATGACTCCTCTATGACTCCTCTATGACTCCTCTATGACTCCTCTATGACTCCTCTATGACTCCTCTATGACTCCAGTATGACTCCTCTATGACTCCTCTATGACTCCTCTATGACTCCTCTATGACTCCTCTATGACTCCTCTATGACTCCTCTATGACAGTATGACTCCTCTATGACTCCTCTATGACTCCTCTATGACTCCTCTATGACTCCTCTATGACTCCTCTATGACTCCTCTATGACTCCTCTATCTATGACTCCTCTATGACTCCTCTATGACTCCTCTATGACAGTATGACTCCTCTATGACTCCTCTATGACTCCTCTATGACTCCTCTATGACTCCTCTATGACTCCTCTATGACTCCTCTATGACTCCTCTATGACTCCTCTATGACTCCTCTATGACTCCTCTATGACTCCTCTATGACTCCTCTATGACTCCTCTATGACTCCTCTATGACTCCTCTATGACTCCTCTATGACTCCTCTATGACTCCTCTATGACTCCTCTATGACTCCTCTATGACTCCTCTATGACTCCTCTATGACTCCTCTATGACTCCTCTATGACTCCTCTATGACTCCTCTATGACTCCTCTATGACTCCTCTATGACTCCTCTATGACTCCTCTATGACTCCTCTATGACTCCTCTATGACAGTATGACTCCTCTATGACTCCTCTATGACTCCTCTATGACTCCTCTATGACTCCTCTATGACTCCTCTATGACAGTATGACTCCTCTATGACTCCTCTATGACTCCTCTATGACTCCTCTATGACTCCTCAGTATGACTCCTCTATGACTCCTCTATGACTCCTCTATGACTCCTCTATGACTCCTCTATGACTCCTCTATGACTCCTCTATGACTCCTCTATGACTCCTCTATGACTCCTCTATGACTCCTCTATGACTCCTCTATGACTCCTCTATGACTCCTCTATGACTCCTCTATGACTCCTCTATGAGAGTCCTCTATGACTCCTCTATGACTCCTCTATGACTCCTCTATGACTCCTCTATGACTCCTCTATGACTCCTCTATGACTCCTCTATGAGTCCTCTATGACTCCTCTATGACTCCTCTATGACTCCTCTATGACTCCTCTATGACTCCTCTATGACTCCTCTATGACTCCTCTATGACTCCTCTATGACTCCTCTATGACTCCTCTATGACTCCTCTATGACTCCTCTATGACTCCTCTATGACTCCTCTATGACTCCTCTATGATTCCTCTATGACTCATCTATGACAGTATGACTCCTCTATGACTCCTCTATGACTCCTCTATGACTCCTCTATGACTCCTCTATGACTCCTCTATGACTCTATGACTCCTCTATGACTCCTCTATGACTCGTGTATGACAGTATGACTCCTCTATGACTCCTCTATGACTCCTCTATGACTCCTCTATGACTCCTCTATGACTCCTCTATGACTCCTCTATTACACTATGACTCCTCTATGACTCCTCTATGACAGTATGACTCCTCTATGGCTCCTCT
>NW_026914873.1:0-3843 GCF_034315485.1 Pezoporus occidentalis
CTCCCTCTAACTGTAACAAAGCGAGTGTAATACTATATATCTAGATATATAGGAAAACACAGTAAACGTAACAAAGTGAGCAAAATAAAGTATGTTCAAGAGCATTCTAATGACCCACAGAGGTTCTCAACCCCAACCCTAACCCTAACCCTAACCCTAACCCATTTCTCCCCTGTAACTGTAACAAAGTGAGTGCAACACTATATATATAGATATATAGGAAAACACAGTAAATGTAACAAAGTGAGCAAAATAAAGCATGTTCAAGAGCATTCTAATGACCCACAGAGGTACTCAACCCTAACCCTAACCCTAACCCTAACCCTAACCCTAACCCATTTCTCCCCTGTAACTGTAACAAAGTGAGTGTAATACTATATGTATATATATATACAGGAAAACAGAGGAAACGTAACAAAGTGAGCAAAATAAAACATGTTCAAGAGCATTCTAATGACCCACAGAGGTTCTCAACCCTAACCCTAACCCTAACCCTAACCCTAACCCTAAACCTAACCCTAACCCTAACCCATTTCTCCCCTGTAACTGTAACAAAGTGAGTGTAATACTATATGTATATATATATACAGGAAAACAGAGGAAACGTAACAAAGTGATCAAAATAAAACATGTTCAAGAGCATTCTAATGACCCACAGAGGTTCTTCTCAACCCTAACCCTAACCCTAACCCTAACCCTAACCGTAAATTAAAACCTACCGCATATCTCCCCTGTAACTGTAACAAAGTGTAATACTATATATATAGATATATAGGAAAACACAGTAAACGTAACAAAGTGAGCAAAATAAAGTATGTTCAAGAGCATTCTAATGACCCACAGAGGTACTCAACCCTAACCCTAACCCTAACCCTAACCCTAACCCTAACCCTAACCCATTTCTCCCCTGTAACTGTAACAAAGTGAGTGTAATACTATATATATATATATACAGGAAAACACAGGAAACGTAACAAAGTGAGCAAAATAAAACATGTTCAAGAGCATTCTAATGACCCACAGAGGTACCCTAACCCTAACCCTAACCCTAACCCTAACCCTAACCCTAACCCTAACCCATTTCTCCCCTGTAACTGTAACAAAGTGAGTGTAATACTATATGTATATATATATACAGGAAAACAGAGGAAACGTAACAAAGTGATCAAAATAAAGCATGTTCAAGAGGATTCTAATGACCCACAGAGGTTCTCAACCCTAACCCTAACCCTAACCCTAACCCTAACCGTAAACCTAACCCTAACCCTAACCCATTTCTCCCCTGTAACTGTAACAAAGTGAGTGTAATACTATATATATAGATATATAGGAAAACACAGTAAACGTAACAAAGTGAGCAAAATAAAGTATGTTCAAGAGCATTCTAATGACCCACAGAGGTTCTCAACCCCAACCCTAACCCTAACCCTAACCCTAACCCTAACCCATTTCTCCCCTGTAACTGTAACAAAGTGAGTGCAACACTATATATATAGATATATAGGAAAACACAGTAAATGTAACAAAGTGAGCAAAATAAAGCATGTTCAAGAGCATTCTAATGACCCACAGAGGTACTCAACCCTAACCCTAACCCTAACCCTAACACTAACCCTAACCCATTTCTCCCCTGTAACTGTAACAAAGTGAGTGTAATACTATATGTATATATATATACAGGAAAACAGAGGAAACGTAACAAAGTGAGCAAAATAAAGCATGTTCAAGAGCATTCTAATGACCCACAGAGGTTCTCAACCCTAACCCTAACCCTAACCCTAACCCTAACCCTAAACCTAACCCTAACCCTAACCCATTTCTCCCCTGTAACTGTAACAAAGTGAGTGTAATACTATATGTATATATATATACAGGAAAACAGAGGAAACGTAACAAAGTGATCAAAATAAAACATGTTCAAGAGGATTCTAATGACCCACAGAGGTTCTCAACCCTAACCCTAACCCTAACCCTAACCCTAACCGTAAACCTAACCCTACCCCATTTCTCCCCTCTAACTGTAACAAAGCGAGTGTAATACTATATATCTAGATATATAGGAAAACACAGTAAACGTAACAAAGTGAGCAAAATAAAGTATGTTCAAGAGCATTCTAATGACCCACAGAGGTTCTCAACCCCAACCCTAACCCTAACCCTAACCCTAACCCTAACCCATTTCTCCCCTGTAACTGTAACAAAGTGAGTGCAACACTATATATATAGATATATAGGAAAACACAGTAAATGTAACAAAGTGAGCAAAATAAAGCATGTTCAAGAGCATTCTAATGACCCACAGAGGTACTCAACCCTAACCCTAACCCTAACCCTAACACTAACCCTAACCCATTTCTCCCCTGTAACTGTAACAAAGTGAGTGTAATACTATATGTATATATATATACAGGAAAACAGAGGAAACGTAACAAAGTGAGCAAAATAAAACATGTTCAAGAGCATTCTAATGACCCACAGAGGTCAACCCTAACCCTAACCCTAACCCTAACCCTAACCCTAACCCTAAACCTAACCCTAACCCTAACCCATTTCTCCCCTGTAACTGTAACAAAGTGAGTGTAATACTATATGTATATATATATACAGGAAAACAGAGGAAACGTAACAAAGTGATCAAAATAAAGCATGTTCAAGAGGATTCTAATGACCCACAGAGGTTCTCAACCCTAACCCTAACCCTAACCCTAACCCTAACCCTAACCGTAAACCTAACCCTACCCCATTTCTCCCCTCTAACTGTAACAAAGCGAGTGTAATACTATATATCTAGATATATAGGAAAACACAGTAAACGTAACAAAGTGAGCAAAATAAAGTATGTTCAAGAGCATTCTAATGACCCACAGAGGTTCTCAACCCCAACCCTAACCCTAACCCTAACCCTAACCCTAACCCATTTCTCCCCTGTAACTGTAACAAAGTGAGTGCAACACTATATATATAGATATATAGGAAAACACAGTAAATGTAACAAAGTGAGCAAAATAAAGCATGTTCAAGAGCATTCTAATGACCCACAGAGGTACTCAACCCTAACCCTAACCCTAACCCTAACCCTAACACTAACCCTAACCCATTTCTCCCCTGTAACTGTAACAAAGTGAGTGTAATACTATATGTATATATATATACAGGAAAACAGAGGAAACGTAACAAAGTGAGCAAAATAAAACATGTTCAAGAGCATTCTAATGACCCACAGAGGTTCTCAACCCTAACCCTAACCCTAACCCTAACCCTAACCCTAAACCTAACCCTAACCCATTTCTCCCCTGTAACTGTAACAAAGTGAGTGTAATACTATATGTATATATATATATAGGAAAACACAGTAAACGTAACAAAGTGAGCAAAATAAAGCATGTTCAAGAGCATTCTAATGACCCACAGAGGTTCTCAACCCTAACCCTAACCCTAACCCTAACCCTAACCCTAACCCTAACCCATTTCTCCCCTGTAACTGTAACAAAGTGAGTGTAACCTAACCCTAACCCTAAACCTAACCCTAACCCATTTCTCCCCTGTAACTGTAACAAAGTGAGTGTAATACTATATGTATATATATATACAGGAAAACACAGTAAACGTAACAAAGTGAGCAAAATAAAGTATGTTCAAGAGCATTCTAATGACCCACAGAGGTTCTCAACCCCAACCCTAACCCTAACCCTAACCCTACCACTAACCCTAACCCATTTCTCCCCTGTAACTGTAACAAAGTGAGTGTAATACTATATGTATATATATATACAGGAAAACAGAGGAAACGTAACAAAGTGAGCAAAATAAAGCATGTTCAAGAGGATTCAATGACCCACAGAG